>NC_080717.1:28414375-28451875 GCF_019097595.1 Hemibagrus wyckioides
TCAGCTGACAGAAGCTTGAGCGAGAACGAACAAGCCGAGCACCAAAGCATGACCACGAGAAAACAAAGCTCAGTGCTACTGCACGGGAAGACCATTACAATAAATCCCTCACTTCAGTTCATAAGTTAAAAAAAAAAAAAAAGACGATTCACACCGATGACCATCTCTGGAACAAGCAGGGAATCAAAGCGTATGCAAATACAGCACAGGAGCTTGATACATTATTTATGAATCCTAGCACTGATATTCCTTTATACATGGAAAATCCTTTCCAAAGGTTTTTTTTTCCTCTGGATGCCTGGCATTCCCACACATCCAACTTTGCATGTGATTAAACTGATTTGCATAAATATAAATATGCAACATTCATAACGATGGCACGATTTAATGGCATCACAACGAAATCAACTGACTGCTGCATTTCATAACTCAACTCATAAAGCTCATGAAGAGAAACTCTGCATAATAAGACAATAGAGATGTTGCATAGCTTTGATCTAATCACCACAAAAACGTGCAGCGACGTTACTCAGAGAGTCGTGGTGTGCCGCAAACGTGTAGAGTCAGCTCTCTGTTCATTAAGGGGAAAAATATCAACACTGAATATATTGGATTTTCGTCAGTATAGCATGATATGAACCAGATCTATGTAGAATGAAATCTTACCTGCGTATGGAGCTTTTCGATCTGTTTTTCATTGATGTTGGCATGCTGGTACACTCGGCTCTTGTAACGAAACTGAGAAAAAACAAAAGCAGGAAATGAACAGCAAGACACCTCCATTAATGCATTAACTCCCACAGACTGGTACTGTAGCTGCACATGTAATGGAAGTGTTACACCTTAAAGCCTTCAAGTCAACGCTGTAATTACGGGCTCATGTGCTTTTTTTAAATGACCACCAACAGGCATAAAGGACAAACCAAACAGAGGACAGATTCCATCAACTTCCATCGCTACATAAACAACAGAGTGGATTGGATTTAATTAGCAAAGATCAGTGAAGCTTTTAGCAACAGCAGAAACAGCACATAAATAAATACACCACTAAGTAAATGCTTGTATCAAGTTAAACTGGATTTTATTGGATACACATAACATCAACACACTGTACTGACACACGTTCTATAGTCTGAGACTACAAGGAGTTTAGTGTTTAGGGTTTCCACATTTGTTTAGGGATTAAGGAAGTAATTTGAATATCGTGTTAAACTATTCGGTTGGTTCAGTGGCAATATTGTAAACAATGAGCTTTACGTAAAATGCAATTATTGCTGGCTGCCAACTCCCCAACCTTGACAACGTGACATACACTGATCAGGCATAACATTATGACCACCTTCCTAATATTGTGTTGGTTCTGGCAAAACAGCCCTGACCCGTCCTGCACTGTGTATTCTGACCCCTTTCTATCAGAACCAGCATTAACTTCTTCAGCAGTTTGATCAACAGTAGCTCGTCTGTTGGATCGGATCACACGGGCCAGCCTTCTCTCCCCACGTGCATCAATGAGCCTTGACCGCCCATGACCCTGTCACCGGTTCACCACTGTTCCTTCCTTGGACCACTTTTGATAGATACTGACCACTGCAGACCGGGAACACCCCACAAGAGCTGCAGTTTTGGAGATGCTCTGATCCAGTGGTCTAGCCATCACAATTTGGCCCTTTTGGTCAAACTCGCTCAAATCCTTACACTTGTCCATTTTTCCTGCTTCTAACATCAACTTTGAGGACAGAATTTTTACTTGCTGCCTAATATATCCCACCCACTAACAGGGGCCATGATGAGGAGATACTCAGTCTTATTCACTTCACCTGGCACTGCTCACAGTGTTATACCTGATCGGTGTATCCCATATATGCACAAGAATTTAGGCATAGATCAGGGGTGTCCAGTCTTCTCCAGAAAGGGTTGGTGTCATTGCAGGTTTTCATCCCAACCAAGCAGAAGCTACACCTGAATCTACTGAAAGCTAAGATCTACTGGTGGAATCAGATGGAACTGCTGCTTGATTGAAATAAAAGTTGCCCCCACACTAACACGTTCTGGATAAGATTAGACACCTGTGAGGTTTTGGGGGTAAGGTTTAGAGTTTAAATTGTAGCGGAGGTGTGTTAAGGGTAGGTTTAGGGATTAAAGTGAATTCAGCTCAGTTTAGACTGATACTGAGTTTCAGGTTTAAATAGTACATTTAGTTTAGACTGAAAAAGCAAGAGGGTTTTGGTTAGGGTTTAGGATTTGAACTGAAACTGCAGTTTGGGTTAGGGTTTAAAAGAAAGGGTTTAGGATATAAACCAAAACTGCACGTGGACATGAGTTTGACGTGGACATGGGTTTAAAGATTTGGGTTTAGACTGAAACTTCAAGAAGGTTAGGGTTTAGGGGGCAGGGTTAGGAATTGAAAATGAAATTGCAAGGGGTTTGGGGGAGGTTTAAACTGGAGAGTTTGGGTTAGGGATTAGGATTAAAGGTTTTTTCATGATTAGCCTGAGAGTACAGGTGAGTTAGTGGTAATAGATGTTTAGATGCAGGAATATACATTAGGGGTCACAGTTTAAGGGTTAGATTGAAAGTGTGCAGACATCAGGGATGGGGTTGTGGGTAGGATTGAAAATATGGACATATTAGGGGTTAGATAAACTGTAGTAAGTAAATAAGCCCTACTTTACACTAACAACTAAAAACATTGCTTTATTAGTTAACAATTTCACATTTCTAAATGAGTCTGGACTTTTTCATTTTTGTTCATGGAGGCAGCATTACCTCGAGGGTGGGCGTGTCCTTGCTGGTGGGGAACGAGTGATCTCGCAGGAGCTTCTCCTCCTCCAGGAAGGTGCTCTCTTTCCCATCCACAGCTGGCTGGAAGAGGCCATAGTTCAACACATCTCTCAGACTCTGCGTTAGCGTGCACAGGATCTGCTGTTTGGCTGCCCAGACCGTACAGTCAGACTTGAACCTCATGGATCTCTGCCAAAAGGATACCAACACAAACAAAGGGCTCTGTGAGGCTTACATTGCTGTACACATGGATTAGGGAGAACAGCACGGCTGGCTAGCTTTTCCCCAGCCACAACATTCCATTATGAATCAGAATCAGAAAAAGTTTTATTGCCAGGTACAGCAAAGGGTCAGCAAAGAGCACTTTACAGTACTAGGAATTTGCCTTGGTGTCAGGTGCAAACATATACACAGGTATGAAATGTCAATATAAATGTACACAATTTGAGAATAAAGCTAGAATAAGTTAAATAAATACTGTATAAAGTGACTTGCATTTAAAAAAAATCACCATTTTATTATACTCTGATGTAGCTGTAATCATCACAGACAGTACTCGTGAAGCATTTTAGACATCTTTACGGCTAGATGCTAAGCAACAAACACCCGATCGGTGATAAAACAACACGTGTCTTATATCACAAAAACAAAAACGGCTCGGTATGTAGCACTTAACATTGAGGAAGGGAGAAATAAATATGTGACACCAAAAAATTAGAGGAAGTTGGATATGAGCGAACATCTGGCCAAATACTCAACAAATATTAATAAATATATGAAAAAAGACTGAAAAACGTTTAGCTGTGTGAAAGAGCTGCTATAGTTTTTTCTCACTGAAGTGAAAGCGCAAGACAAGCCGTTATTTACAGCGGCCATGCGCTGTATTTATCCAATCATGTACAAAACAAAATAACAAACCAGAAAACACAAGGAGAATTCAGACAAAGCGGAAAAGTTCGGTATAGTTTGGATATACTGATAGTGTATCATGGAGTGAAGATCAGTCTGCAATCTCTAAAAACACACCAGGTATGTTTGGAAGACCAAACTATTCCAGATTAAAGGAGCACTATAAGAGCAGAGCTGTGTTCATACACACACCAATCCACTTTTTACTGCTGCAGCCTGCTGGACTTCCTGTAGATCCTGAGTGACCCATGTGTCGTCCAATCAGAGGTAAGAATTCCATTCACACACTATACCTACCTTTTCCGGTTTCTCTGAATTGTCCTTGTGTGTTCGGATTTGTTGTTGTGTTTAACACGTCTTGGTTTTCAATTGGGAAAACCCATGAATGTTTTGAACCAATGTATTTGTTAAACTGCCTTCTTACCCCACATGTACTTTTAGGCTTTTTATTCTAAATAAGAGGTTTCCTATTTTCAAATCACTCAACTGTCAGAAAGAAAAAACATTTACAAAGCTATATACACACAAAGTCTCTATTAGTGTAAGAGAAATGATTCCCAACCAAGCAGCTCCTTATGAGACTGTTGTGTTTATTGCCTCTGGCTCATCCGTTTTATTTTATTTTATTTATTTATTTATTTATTTATTTGTCAGGCTTTTACAATGATGCTATACATGCCAAAAGCAAAGTTTGCTACTGAAACCTGATTAAAAAAAAAAGACAGATTGGGTTAAGAACAAAATGTTGACAACAAACCTTATTGCTGCGGTTTTACAGAAGGTTCTGCAAACAACTTGCTACCTAAATAAAAAGTCTTTTCTGGAGGTTGCCTAATGATTCAGGGTGTTAACTGTGTAACAATATTGAATTACAGCAAATCAATATACCAGGTTCAAAACCGGTTAATGAGCCCCAGCTCATACGAGACAACACAACTTAACTAAACACAGGAAATGGATGATAAGCTATGAGGAATCGCGAGAGTTTTTCAGACACAGCCGATCACATTATTCAACACTGCAGCAGAATATACAGTGAGCAAATAGACATTAATGGGACTGCAATTATGTCTCCTGGCCATTCAGACAGGCTTCAGGGGCTGCAGCTTTATTTCAGGATTTGCATCCATAAATATTTATTCTTTTTAGGCTTGCAGGAGTAGAACTTTAGGATTCAGAATTCACCTCTGGTCCGATCTTTAGCAAATCTATTGGCTCCATGTAGGAATCCGAGTAGAAGACCTCCTTCCCAAAATAGTGTCAGTACTGGCATGAGAAATTCATGATATGATTCCTTTGCCTTAATATTACAGACTTTGGTGTATATGTAATGTTCATATAATGCTTAACTGCTTAACCTATAATAAGCCTGATGAGGCAGTTTAAGTGTTTAGTTGGTGAGACAATACTGCCTAATGTGAAGAGAGATAGAGATACTGCCTAAAGTGAACCTATACACACACACACACACATAATATATATATATATATATATTAATTCTATCATTTTAATCTCGAAGCAATCACTAGTGTGTCTCATTAAGTGTGTTACGTTAATTTATATTTCCAACACGGGAAGGTGAACACACAACAGTTCACTTATAAGTTTAAGTCTTGAAAACACTGTTGCTAGGCAACTCGATAAGATAAGACATTCTATCTTATAACACAAGCTTATTATTTAGCTAACTAGCAGCTAGCCAGCCTTTAACGATGCTGAAAGGAATGATGTGTGTTAATGCAATGTTTTTTTGAAACGAGTGTAATAGATGAGAAATGGGTTATAATGTGTTTCTGGTGAGTTTTGTAATGATAGATAGATAGATAGATAGATAGATAGGTAGATAGATAGATAGATAGATAGATAGATAGATAGATAGATAGATAGATAGATATAGACATTTATATATAAATATATATAATATATAATATATAATATATAATATATATTGAGCAGAAATGATGGCCACCAACGATGTTGGGGACGTCAAGGAGAGCGCTATGCATCAGCCACTGTTGTGGTGGTGTTACAGTCTGGGCAGGTGTGTCCACTCAATACAGAACTGACCTACATCTTGTGAATGGTACAGTGACAAGCCAATACTACCTGAATAACATCATTAATCCAGTCATTGTGCCCCTGCATGAACAACACAGGCCTAATTTCATCTTCATGGACGACAATGCTCCAGCTCATCGAGGTCGCATCATTAGGGAACGGCTGCTGGAGGCTGGGGTACCTCAAATGGAGTGGCCTGCACTTTCTCCAGACCCGAATCCCATAGAAAACCTCTGGGATCAGCCGAGTCGCCGTGTAGAGGCTCGTAACCCTGCACCCCAGAACCTCAATGACCTGAGGGCCGCCCTTCAAGAAGAGTGGAATGCCATGCCTCAGCAGACAATAAGTCGACTCGTGAACAGCATGAGACGTCGTGGTCAAGCTGTAATTGATGGTCAATTTATTTATTTTTTCCTTAAATTTCAACATTTTGCTCAGACATTCTTGAAAATTATTCAGAAAAATTTAGTTTGACAAATATGTCACTTTCCTCAAACCCATATCTTCTCATTTTCTTTACTAGCATTTGATTATATATATATATATAAAATAATAATAATAATAATAATAATATAAAAAAGACAGAGAGTGATGAGGTAATGAGGTACATCTTTTTATATTTATTATAATGGACAAGGGATGTCAGAAGTCTACACATATTTGTAAACATGGCAGATTTTTATGATGTAAAAAAAAAGATAAAGAACTTTTTCCAGGAACAATGTGAATTTACAACATATAAGAATTAAGTGAAAATTTTTAGGGGAAAAAAAACAAAGACAAAGCTAAAAAAGAATACAGTAACCGGTTTGCACGTTTGCAAACCCCCTGAAGCACCTTTTTATTTTATTACACCACTCTTGTAAGAGTCTATCAGTGCAGCACATCTTGACTTGGTGATATTTTCCTACTCTTTCTTGCAAAAAACGTTCTAGATCCATGCAATTATAAGAGCATCTCCTCTGTATAACCTTCAGGTCCCCCACAGATTTTTAGTGGAATCTGGTCTGGACTCTGGCTTGGTCATTCAAAAGCATCGATCTTGTTTCAGTTAAGCCTTTCCTTTCTTGATTGAGATGTATGCTTTGGGTCACAAAGCTGAAAGGTGAAATTTCTTTTCATCTTCAGTTTATTAGCTGACACATGAAGGTTTTGCACTAAACTGGCATCGGCTGGTGTTTGCAGCTATTCCTGATTCCCTCTATCTTTTACAAGCTCCAGTCCTGACTGAAGAGAAGCAGCGGGATGCTGCCACCACCATGCTGCACTGTGGGTAAGATTAATCCTGATTTAATTTTTATTACGTCACAAAAACCTGCCAAGTGTGTCGACTTTTTATATCCATTCATATGTGATAACATGAACTTGTCCCATTGTTGATTTTCTGTGAATTCTGTTAAAGCTGTTTACTGGTGTTTGATTTGTGTTTATTCTTCTTTTTTCAGTCTAGTTCTAGTTATCCTTCTGGGACTTCTCACACCTTCCTCACACAGGAAATGAGGAAAAGTGTTGTGTATCATATTATTCAAGAGCTCTACAATAAATCTGGGTTCCAGCATCTTATGTACAGTAATGATATCAATTTGAGAGTAAGCATGTAAAAAAAGTGCAGCTTTTATCTAGCCACCTACCTATATTTGTAAATGAGACAGCGCCGTGCGGTATAATTTGACAAAGACTAAGAAGCAAACAAGCCCTTAAGGCTGATATCATCAGCTATCATACACAGTGTGTGAAGAATGAGAACGAGTAATTTGAAGTAATTATTCTTTGCAGCAGTATACTCAGTATGTGACATTATAGCTGAACAAATAAATAAAGAAATACATAAATCTTAACAAACTGATCAAGAAAGCTAACTTTGACTTTTTGTGCCATTTTGAGGCCATTAAAAGTCATTATTGACATTCAAGGTCATTCATTTGAGTTCGTTCTGACCGGGGAAAAAAAACACATGTCCTTCATGATCTACACTATATTGCCAAAAGTATTGGAACATCCGCCTTTAAATGCACATGAATGTAATATGGAGTTGTCCCGCCCTTTGCAGCTATAACAGCTTCAACTCTTCTGGGAAGGCTTTCCACAAGGTTTAGGAGTGTGTTTATGGGAATTTTTGACCATTCCTCTAGAAGCACATTTGTGAGGTCAGGCACTGATGTTGGACGAGAAGGTCTGGCTCGCAGTCTCCACTCTAATTCATCCCAAAGGTGTTCTATGGGGTTGAGGTCAGGACTCTGTGCAGGCCAGTCAAGTTCCTCCACACCAAACTCACTCATCCATGTCTTTATGGACCTTGCTTTGGTCACTGGTGTGCAGTCATGTTGGAACAGGAAGGGGTCATCCCCAAACTGTTCCCACAAAGAGCATGAAATTGTCCAAAATGTTTTGGTATGAAGCTGAAGCATTAAGAGTTCCTTTCACTGGAACTAAGGGGCCGAGCCCAACCCCTGAAAAACACAATGATCTGGAGGGGTGTCCCAAAACTTTTGGCAATTTAGTCTATCTATCTATTAAGATCTATCTATCTATCTATCTATCTATCTATCTATCTATCTATCTATCTATCTATCTATCTATCTATCTATCTATCTATCTATCTTGTAGCACAGGGCATAAGACACATCAGCAGTCATGTTCTTGATTAAAGTGGATAGATTTCACATTTAATACAAAGGAGAAGTTCATCTTCGGTAGTGATATGCCATGGATCAGCTGCTTCCCCCACTTTCCTGGGGTTAACACTTTTTACCAAAATTGCATCGCCTGAGAGTCAGCCTAGCTATTGGTAGAGGTTGAGAGACAGAGATGTTACCATGCCCACTGATCAATTTCTCAATCAATGCTTGAGTGTAATCACTGACACTCTGCCTGAAAAGGAAACACCAGGATCATCTTTTGTCCAAGGGGTTGGAAATGGCCTGCCCATGATTATCTCAAAAGGAAATTATGACTTTGGCTGTGGTGTTATTCAAATCTCACAAAGAAAACGCTGTTTTGGGTGAACGTCGAGGCTAAAAAACATATGAGAAATACATGAATGCGAAAGATCAGATGTGTTTGACTCTCAGCTGTGTGTCACAGAGGATTCACTGCACTGCTGCGTGTTAAAAACAATGTACTGTCTTTTATATCTTTATCTACTACGATCTACGATCAGATACCTAAATGATTCATTTCAATGAATGAAAAGTAAAACAGTTCCTGTTAAACAGAAGGGTACAACGATCTCAAATCGAATTTTTAAAATCAAACCAGGCAAAGATGAACAATCACTGGTCAAAATGTCACAAACTCTTTTTTGTGTAGAAACGAATCATATGGCAGAATCATTTAGCAATGAATCACATGGCAAAATCAATTAACAAGAATCATATGGCAGAATCATTTAGCAACGAATCATATGGCAGAATCATTTAGCAACGAATCATATGGCAGAATCATTTAGCAACGTATCATATGGCAGAATCATTTAGCAACGTATCATATGGCAGAATCATTTAGCAACGAATCATATGGCAGAATCATTTAGCAACATATCATATGGCAGAATCATTTAGCAACGTATCATATGGCAGAATCATTTAGCAACGAATCATATGGCAGAATCATTTAGCAACGAATCATAAGGCAGAATCATTTAGCAACGTATCATATGGCAGAATCATTTAGCAACGAATCATATGGCAGAATCATTTGGCAACGTATCATATAGCAGAATCATTTAGCAACGTATCATATGGCAGTCGACTCTTATTGATGAGGCTGATCCAAATGATCTGACTCGCTGAAAAGATCTGTAGAATTCGAGGCAGCAGGCAACAAACCAACATGGTTTGAGGAGAAAGTGTGATAATTCAGATATACTATTTACACAATCATAAAATGGAGGCTAGATGTTTTGAATCACTTGGTAGTGACTTTGTACAGTATTTCTGAGAGGATTTCCATTTTTGGAATCCACTTTTACTACAATTGTTTGTTTTTGTTTTTTTAAAGACAACAATTAAAAAAGCAAGCAACTTTTCAAAACTATATTCCCTTTAAGGTGCTTTAACTTTGTCAATTGAACCTACAGTGTTCTCTAAAGTTTTCTGCCTTATGATGATGAATAGCGAGGTGAGAGTTTCAGCAAGAAATGAACACAATTGTTCTTCCGCAAATGGAGCGGCTCTAATAGGCGTTTTTATAGACTTATGGACTCCTGCTGTGCTTTTAGGAATGAGTTAGTGTACATCTAGTTATTTTTTTCCCAGTGGCCCAAAGCTGTCGTTCTGGCTTGGTGCCCTCAGCAGGAAACAGCTACAGTAAGAATCAGGAGGCAATTTACGATAATGATATAATGCAAGCCAAAGCACATGGCCCTAAAGCCTGAGGCTAATAGTAGCACTGAGCTCACCGCATATATCTGTGTGTGTGTGTGTGTGTGTTTGTGTGTGTGTGTTCATGTGATGTTTAAATACAGAAAATGTAAGAAATAATTAAAACAATCTAAGCAGGAACTGAACTGTAAATAAATTTTCATGTGTAAGGTTCTAACCTCTGTGCCTGTCAGTCTCAGTGAAGGAGGTGTGGTCTCAGTGCCTGTCAGTCTCAGTGAAGGAGGTGTGGTCTCAGTGCCTGTCAGTCTTAGTGAAGGAGGTGTGGTCTCAGTGCCTGTCAGTCTTAGTGAAGGAGGTGTGGTCTCAGTGCCTGTCAGTCTCAGTGAAGGAGGTGTGGCCTCAGTGCCTGTCAGTCTCAGTGAAAGAGGTGTGGCCTCAGTGCCTGTCAGTCTTAGTGAAGGAGGTGTGGCCTCTGTGTCTGTCAGTCTTAGTGAAGGAGGTGTGGCCTCAGTGTCTGTCAGTCTCAGTGAAGGAGGTGTGGCCTCAGTGCCTGTCAGTCTCAGTGAAAGAGGTGTGGCCTCAGTGCCTGTCAGTCTTAGTGAAGGAGGTGTGGCCTCAGTGCCTGTCAGTCTCAGTGAAAGAGGTGTGGCCTCAGTGCCTGTCAGTCTTAGTGAAGGAGGTGTGGCCTCAGTGCCTGTCAGTCTCAGTGAAAGAGGTGTGGCCTCAGTGCCTGTCAGTCTTAGTGAAGGAGGTGTGGCCTCTGTGTCTGTCAGTCTCAGTGAAGGAGGCATATTTGTACAATCCAAAAATAAACTATTATATTAAAAGTGTGTGTGTATACACTCACAGACTGCTGCAGATCAGGGATAACCACGCAGATGAGCAGCGAGTCGCTGCGGCTGCTACTCGGGCGTTCCACACACGGCCGCTCGTCTCTCAGGCTGTCCGAATCCGAGCTGCCTGAGTCGGAGAAACTCTGAGCCATCTCCTCCTCGCTGGACATGAGACTCCGTGGCATAGCAAGCACTAGATACAGAGAAAACACACACACACATACAGTAAAATTCAAAAGTTCCAACAATAATTAATACAAAATATTACATAGACATTTAAATCAACAATATTTAATACTTGGGCTGAGACAGATCCATTTCAAGTCATTCTTATATGAAATTCTTATACGAAATCTGTTCTCGCTGGCTTTATTCAGTAAAAAAATATTTGCACCCTATAGATTTCATTTAAATGGTTGCACATGATAGATCAACCATGTTTGGCCGTTAGTCCACTTTCCAAGTCCAGGAAATGATCTAACAGTGTTTACATATGTCATGTGATTGGAAATTAAATTAAAAATGGTGAGGCTGTGTAAACAATCTACCTATTTACCTACAGAATTACTTCCATCACATCAGACTGGCTCATGAAGCATGTCACAAGCAGCCAGTTCGACAGAAAGCTCAGCTCCAGGCTCCAAAACTCAGCAAGTGCAATTTGATTGCAGTGAAAACGTGAACTGACCCCTGATTCCACCCCACTGCAGAAAGTGGATCAAATATTTTGTGTATTACGGTTTGCAGTGGCAGACCGTCAGGGCCAGCAAGGCCTTCTCTGCTGGCCTAAACAGCAGTGATCTGAATCTTGCATTTTAATATATTTAATATATTTTTGTATTAAATTATTCCCAATAGTCTATTCTCTACATTTCATAGCTTTTCTCTCGGTTGCGCTGCTTCCAGTAGTGTATATTTATAATAAGAGTATTTATCCAATCATATTTCAGACAGTGGATGACATCATGTGTCGCCCGGCCTTAAGGCCTTCAGAATCAATAGTGCAGGCCCCCGGAGCTTAAAATAAGGGGCAATGAAACTGTTCCATTAACCAATCAGATTTCGAGTTGGCGTCACTGGGGTCATCTAGCAGGCGTACGATTACGTCAGCAATTTCACGTCTTTTGATGTCTTTTGGAGTAGTCAGAGGCAGGAACCGCACAAACTAAATAAAATATATATATTTTAACTCACAATGGCTGACAGAGGAGAAGAAATCGATTTGGTCATGAACATCCTTACAAATGCATTTTCAAGGTGGACTTTTCAAGAAAATCCTTTTGATTCTTTAAAATAGTTGGTAAGATTTTTCAAGAACCATTTATGCTTTTGTTTTTTTGTTTTTTTTTTCTGGGTTTTCAGTTTGCCTTCATTCCAGATCCCCGGGGTGGACTGGGGGTTTTCTTTTCTGCTGCAGTGAAAGGAAACTTGTGAGACTGAATTGTGTTAATTTGTTTTTTTGCTATATGTAATGTCATTTTATTCATGTTCACTATAAGAGCCTGTGACACAGCGCACTGTTATACAGTGTTTCTATATTCACTGCGTCTCATTTCGGATGCTGCGTCCTCCGGAGATTGCAGTTTGCTGCATACGGCATCAAGAATGTCTTTTTTGAGAAAAGTAACCGTAATAAAATGGACTATTCCTTGTGAGGTGTGAAATACTGTAGACTAATTTCTTTTTTACTTAACGGTTGATTAGTATCTATTGCCGTGACGCCATAATAATGGTATAGAGGTGGATTAATTCAGGAAGGACACCGGTGAAGGCCGAGGTGTGAAATGCACCACCCGCCACTGACGGTCTGCAGGTTGATTTTTGTCTGATATGAGAGCTGACTAAACAACAGATGGTGAAATGAGTCCCAGAGGCAAAAGTGCTGCAAGAGGACAACGTATTCTGGATATCTGGGCCACAGAAACAAATTTGAGCACAGATCACAAAAGTATTTATGCTACTTATTTATTTTCAAGTAAGCTCTTTATCCTTTGATGGGTCTGGAGCCGATCCCGAGAACACCGGGTGCAGGTCGGGAGAATATATACCCTGACGCAGGTGATGGAGGCTTTGTGATCAGTGACACAGAGACCCTTCCTACACTGAGGTCTGTTTTATATCGGTTGCTTAAGGTAAGTCGCTTTAGAGCGACATTTCAGAGGGCAAAACTCTCATTTGGTGAATTTGTTTGCTCCTGAATTCCTTCTGTCCTCATTTCCTAATCCTGCATTCGTTCACAAGGAGCTGAGAATTAAAGAAAGGAAATGAGAGCTGCCTGAAGGAGAAAGGTCACAGGACAGGAAAGACACACTTTCTGTTGCTTTCCTTCACTCTGAATTCTAACGGAGCTTTGACTGTGGAATTTGTGAGCCATGGTCTTGTGCATCAGAGGATTACAAAATGGCAGAACCACAGTCTTGCTGGTTGGTTATAAAAATGAAGGAGCTGCTTGTTCATGATTCGCGGTCACGCTGGTCTTTTTGCCCTGGTCTAATTTTTTTCTTAGCCTACAGGCTACATAAAAAATGTGTCAGAATCCAATGAAAATCAGATACCTGTAAGCTAAAAGATGGAATGTGTGTTTTGTTTTTGTTTTTAGAAAATGCGAGTAGTAAACCTGTAGGGCAGGATGTGTACTGAATGCTGTTTTGTGTTTAATTTTTACTCTATTCTTACATGATGGAACAGTTAGCATGTCTCCAGGGTTGGGGGTTTGATTCACATTTCCACCATGTGTATGTGTGTGCTTTGGGGGTTTCCTCAGGGTACTCTGGTTTCCTCCACCAATATAAAGACATGTAGGCATCACTCAAAATTCTCCTAGTGTGTGAATGGGTGTGTCAGTGTGTGTGTGTGTGAGATCATGCTCTGCGATGGGTTGGCAACATGTCCCCTGCCTTGTTACCTGAGTCCTGGGATAGATACCAAGCTCCATGTGAACCTGTGTAGGATTGGTGGTTCATAATATAAATGGATGGATGGATGGATGTTTATATCTTGCACTGTAATTGTAGATGGTTTATTATATATGAAAACAGACCAGTCTATGGCTCAGACCTGTACTTCTTGTTGTATAATTTAAGCTTATATTCCCATCTGGTTGCTTATAACACCTAACATTTCTGCATATTGCAGTTAAATATCATTAAACCACTGTATTTTTTCATCATTTACGCTGATAGCTTGGAGCCATGTCACTTTCTGACATACTCTAGAGTTTCTGTGGTAAAATTCTGTTTTTGTTCCCCTCTCTGCCTGCTCGGATTTTCTTGTTAGCACTGCTGACACCTCTGAGGAGGCGTCTTTATTTGCCTCTCAATCATTTGCCTGTCAGTTCAAAACACACCCCCAGTGTGCACTATTATTCAGCCGTCCTAGCCCAGACGTCGCGTGTTCATGTGTTGTGGAGACACAGGTTTTTACAAGGAACACTTTTTAAGGCTTTGTTTGTTTTGGAATGTTGAGTTACGAAACAGCTAGCTTCAGCTAACTTCCACCGAAAATTGCTGACTAGCTCTCGAAGCGTTCACTACTATACTACTTTTTTTTTATGACATCGATTCCAAGAAGTCCTAATAAGCTTACTCAGCACTCGCAGACCTCCTATACAATACAGCTGATTCTCCCAAAGGTGGCAAAGACAAACTGAATTTCAGAAGAGTTATTACCAAGAACCTGATAATGAAGGCCCTTTGTGTGCAATGTATTTTGAAGGATGGGAAGGATAAACGAGGAGAGACAGAGATAAAGAAAGAGGGAGCAGAGTACAAAGAAAGAGGGAGATCAAGATGGAGAAGGCACAGCAGACCGCTAGTAATAATAACAGATCAACACACTGCAATAAACAGAGGTACGAGAACAGGGCGAGGGTTAAACTTCTGACCGGAGAAGCTGCTCAATCAGTTATGAACTGCTGAATGTTTGTAACTCACCACATCGTTTAAAAAACACAAGAAAACCTTTAAAAGAACAAACCACACTGTCTGTTTAACAAAATCCAATCCATGCTCAAACACATTCAGAAGCCAACAAGTCTGACGTTATCTAACATGAGAGACAACTGGAATTGTCACAGTGACCACATAAAAACAAATAAATATCTGAACCCTTTATAAATGTCACTGTTATTACAATGAAATGCAGGAATTACTATTGCTCCTTTGTTTTACTGATGATTCGGCTAACCAGGTCATGTTACTCACAATAACGTGTACAGACAGGGTATTTTTTTTAAACTTCTCAATGATAACAATCATCTTCGCTTGGACAAAATTCATTCATTCACTTTCAGTGAGGACTTTATCCAGACCACAGTCACAATGATGTGAAGTCTAATCCCAGGAAGACGGAGCGTGAAGCTGGACTAAACCATGGATAACACACCAGTCCATATCATTCACACACTAGGAGAATTTTGAGTGATGCCTACATGTCTTTATATTGGCGGAGGAAACCAGAGTACCCTGAGGAAACCCCCAAAGCACACACATACACATGATGGAAACGTGAATCAAACCCCCAACCCTGGAGACATGCTAACTGTTCCATCGTGTAAGAATAGAGTAAAAATTAAATGCAAAACAGCATTCAGTACACATCCTGCCCTACAGGTTTACTACTCGCATTTTCTAAAAACAAAAACAAAACACACATTCCATCTTTTAGCTTACAGGTATCTGATTTTCATTGGATTCTGACACATTTTTTATGTAGCCTGTAGGCTAAGAAAAAAATTAGACCAGGGCAAAAAGACCAGCGTGACCGCGAATCATGAACAAGCAGCTCCTTCATTTTTATAACCAACCAGCAAGACTGTGGTTCTGCCATTTTGTAATCCTCTGATGCACAAGACCATGGCTCACAAATTCCACAGTCAAAGCTCCGTTAGAATTCAGAGTGAAGGAAAGCAACAGAAAGTGTGTCTTTCCTGTCCTGTGACCTTTCTCCTTCAGGCAGCTCTCATTTCCTTTCTTTAATTCTCAGCTCCTTGTGAACGAATGCAGGATTAGGAAATGAGGACAGAAGGAATTCAGGAGCAAACATCTCAGTGCATGACTCAGGCACCCGTTCAGAGCCAGGTGGTGTGATTTAGAGCAAGTGATCCACAAACGAGCAGGTTTTTGGAAGGAAACCCAGAGGAGAACACGCACAGGTTAGGCACGTAATCATTTAGCCCAAGCCAGGGACCAAACCAGTGACCATGATAACTTTAGCAGGTACCAAAAACCACACAGCTGGAATAAAGGGTTTAACTCAAGCCCCAGGAACGATCCAGCAACCCGGGTCACATCAGCAATGACATTTCAAAGCAAACTTCCAGTTTGGGTTAACAAAATATATATTATTTATTTTATTATGAAAATATTTTTAATTGAACAAAATACATTTTCACTACCATAAATTATTTATTAGCGAATAGAAGTATACTAAATACAGGCAAGTAATTCAACTATTACTTCTTTTTTATTAGATTTATATTTTTTAAACTAATATAAGTAATATAAATAATAATTTTTGGATTTTTTGGTGCTGATTTGGAGCTTTGCACCTAATTTCCTTTATTTCAAGCACGGTTATCTTCCAATAGAATCAGACTTGATCTTAAAATGAATAAATATGTTAGAAATAATCCTAAACGTCAGAGGATGTTCTTGTTATATATTCACTTCCTCACAGGATATATTAAATAACTAAATATCTCCACATCCAAAGATATCACTTTATATAGTGTTCCTGTGGATTTTTAATAAAAAAGAGTTTATTTAAAAATGTATTGTTTCCCCAGACAAGTCGTTTTCATGTCATTACTCAGGAGAAGTCGTGAAGAGCGTGGCCTACTGCTGAACTTTAAGAAAAGCTGTAGGTGATGTTCCCTCAAGAAACTGATTCAGAAGTTGACAAGAGCGGTCATCGGGAATACTGTTTAGAATTTAAACGATGCGCCATTTTATCAAAATGGACGATCACATCAGTCGTTCATGAACGTTCATTAAAGGTTGATTGGTCAAATCATATCATCTGGAGTTTTAGTTTTTTTTTTTCTGAAACTCAGTCATTCCATATCAACACCATTCACTAATGAAATATTAAATATGAAGTGAAGAAAGGAAGCAAGCTGAGATAAATCCAAAAATAAAAACAAATTAAGATCCTTTATTCCATTAAAAATGCCACACTGCCCAGGCCGCTCCACTGAATAATATTCAATATAACCTATAACCTATGAATTGTATATTTAGCACAGATTTCTAGTACTATCTAATGTTAAACAAAATGTTCGTTATAAATAATATTTCTAATCTTTGTCATGATTATGCCTCTGAACTCAGTTACCCATCATCCCCAGCAAGTCACATGACTCGTCATTCGCACTCTTATTATGTGTGTATGTGTGTGTGTGTTTCAATGTCAAGCCTTTGTTGATTTGTTGTGTTTGTCATGTGTACCGCAGTGTGTTTTTGTTTGTTTTTTTCTGCCACAGTGTTCTAAATGTACGGTTTGTGTTGCACAAATAACTCTGATTATTAAAATTTGATTATTGTATTTGGTTTTCTGTCTGTTCAATGAACTCGAATCACATCATCTCATTCTGCCATTTTCATTTTTTTTTTACAGAGATCATAATGAGGAACTCACACAGTTTGAAAGTTGTTCCTGTTGTCTTTTCATCCGAATAAGCAGAAAGTCGAGCGAGTTACAGATGTTGAGTCTCGCTGTGAGTCTCATTCATTCACCAAAAACACAGAGACAAAACCGGATACGCCCAATCGAAGTACTGATAAAGATCTAACTGCCTTATCTATCTTCTTCGATATGCTATCTGTAACCAATCAATAAACACCACTGCTTACACAAAGTACCATTAGTTACTGTCTGCGCCAAACTTTAAAATCACACAGCTGGAACCACTGGATTTGGACCTGTGGCTAATTAACAAAAAAGCTTTTCCACTTTTCTCTTGCTAACACTTCTGGCCCTTTGTCTAACTGCATCCTTTCGAGACCCATTATCTTTTCCCAACTACTCATCATCTTTCAGACGATCACAACTTGTTTTTGATTTGTTTACATGAGCCAAAAACCAAAAACCTTCATTAACAAAGATGTTGTATTTGTGAGTATTCGGAGTAGCACACAACCATAAAAGTGTAAAATAGGGCCATGCTGGCATCCCACTGTCCCCTGAGTTCATATCAAACAGCCACGTCGTTCATCAAACCTGTCAGCTGCTCTTCCCTCATCGATCTCTCTCCAGGAACGAGAAAGTCAGCACTTTCACACAGAAGCTTTCAGCAATTAAGACCTCCACCATCTACGCTAAAATGTGCTGTTTAGCATAGAGAAGCCATCATTAGGTTACATAAACATGCACACACACACACACACACACGGTTTTCTCTCCTGCTTGTAATACTGGTCATAAACCTTACAGGAGAGATGCTCATTATAAATGCTGGTTAAATTAAAATTCTAGTCGTATTGGGAAACTGCTGCAAGCCTCACTAAAGTCTAATGGTTCATAAATAAATTGAATTCTCGGTGTATATTCCACTGAGAGCAAGGAAGTTTTGTGTGTAATTTCCAGCTAATGAACAATTATTAATGATGGGGTTAATGCTGAATAATAAAGCTGTGTTAAGTGGATATGTTCATCTTTACAGGTATAAAAACACAATCTTAATCCATGCCTGTCAGTATCAGTGAAGGAGGTGTGGCCTCAGTGCCTGTCAGTATCAGTGAAGGAGGTGTGGCCTCAGTGCCTGTCAGTATCAGTGAAGGAGGTGTGGCCTCAGTGCCTGTAGGTCTCAGTGAAGGAGGTGTGGCCTCAGTGTTTGTTTGTCTCAGTGAAGGAGGTGTGGCCTCAGTGCCTGTCAGTATCAGTGAAGGAGGTGTGGCTTCAGTGCATGTCAGTCTCAGTGAAGGAGGTGTGGTCTTAGTACTTGTCAGTCTCAGTGAAGGAGGTCTGGCCTCTGTGTCTGTCAGTCTCAGTGAAGGAGGTGTGGCCTCAGTGCATGTCAGTCTCATTGAAGGAGGTGTGGCCTCAGTGCCTGTAGGTCTCAGTGAAGGAGGTGTGGCCTCAGTGTTTGTTTGTCTCAGTGAAGGAGGTGTGGCCTCAGTGCCTGTCAGTCTCATTGAAGGAGGTGTGGCCTCAGTGCCTGTAGGTCTCAGTGAAGGAGGTGTGGCCTCAGTGTTTGTTTGTCTCAGTGAAGGAGGTGTGGTCTTGGTACCTGTCAGTCTCAGTGAAGGAGGTGTGGCCTCAGTCTCTGTCAGTCTCAGTGAAGGAGGTGTGGTCTCTGTGTCTGTCGGTCTCAGTGAAGGAGATGTGGTACCAGTAAGTCTTAGTGAAGGAGGTGTGGCCTCAGTACCTGTCAGATTTAGCAAAGGAGGTGTGGCCTCAGTACCTGTCAGTCTCAATGAAGGAGGTGTGGCCTCATTGTCTGTCAGTCTCATTGAAGGAGGTGTGGTCCCTGTGTCTGTCGGTCTCAGTGAAGGAGATGTGGTACCAGTAAGTCTTAGTGAAGGAGGTGTGGCCTCAGTACCTGTCAGATTTAGCAAAGGAGGTGTGGCCTCAGTACCTGTCAGTCTCAATGAAGGAGGTGTGGCCTCATTGTCTGTCAATTTAAATGAAGGAGGTGTGGCCTCAGTGCCTGTCAGTCTCATTGAAGGAGGTGTGGTCTCAGTGCCTGTAGGTCTCAGTGAGGGAGGCGTGGCCTCAGTGCCTGTTGGTCTCAGTGAAGTAGGTGTGGCCTCAGTGTCTGTTAGTTTCAGTGAAGGAGGTGTGGCCTCAGTGCCTGTCAGTCTCAGTGACTGAGGTCTGGCCTCAGTGCCTGTAGGTCTCAGTGAAGGAGGTGTGGTCTCAGTGTCTGTCAGATTTAGCAAAGGAGGTGTGGCCTCAGTACCTGTCAGTCTCAATGAAGGAGGTGTGGCCGCAGTACCTGTCAGTCTCAATGAAGGAGGTGTGGCCTCATTGTCTGTCAGTTTATGTGAAGGAGGTGTGGCCTCAGTCTCTGTCAGTCTCAGTGAAGGAGGTGTGGCCTCATTGTCTGTCAGTTTAAGTGAAGGAGGTGTGGCCTCAGTGCCTGTCAGTCTCATTGAAGGAGGTGTGGTCTCAGTGCCTGTAGGTCTCATTGAAGGAGATGTGGTCTCAGTGCCTGTCAGTCTCATTGAAGGAGGTGTGGCCTCAGTGCCTGTCAGTCTCAGTGAAGTGTGGTTTCTGTACCTATTAGCCTCAGTAGCCTCTGTATCAATTCCAGTAATAATGCATGGTCCCTGTGCCTATTAAAGATTTTATGTAGATATTTATATATTATTATATTCCAAATTAGTTAGATATTTCAGAGTTGGTGTTTTGGGATCCATATTCCACTGCTTCCATATGAATATCCATAGCAAAGTAAAAAAGCCTTTAAAAACTATTATTTACCTGAAGGTACATTTTAATTCATGTGACAATAAATTAAATTGTTAAACTAGTGTAACACCTTTTGACCTCTTACAAATCTCTAGTAATGATCAGAAGAGAGATCAGAAAAGAGATGAGAGTTGGATAAAAAAAAAAAATCAGTATTTTTTTCACTTATCCATGTTGACTATTTGGATTGGTTTTGATTTGTTCTAATTGGATCTTTCATTCATTTATCACTGATTACTAGGTTCAATCAAGACATGCATTTTATTAATACGACCTTCTATTGTTTGTATTATTTTTCCCAAAATATATCCAGTTTCCACACAAGAATCACCTCTGGATTAGAGGTATTAGATATTATTCACCTTTAAGGAATGTAAGTTGATATTTATATTCATACGTACACAGACAGCATACTAGGCAATAATGAAAGAAAGTAAAAAAAAACCCAAATAAATAAATAAAGCAGAACGAGTTCATCAGTGTGGATCAGATTTTCAGAGTATTATAATACAGCTGTACTGCATTTGCTGAATGTTCTCGCAGAGGTGGTATATTAAAGCTTAGAGATTAAGTGCACTTGACTGTGTATAATAGGTGCCATGTGTGTATAGTACTGTATATCAGCAGTATCAGCATCACACTGATGCTTAAAGGGTCTGTGAAGTGTGTTATTGAGCAAGTTAATCTTCTGAGTCTGGTATTACATCAGTGACGGAAGGACTGGAGTCACAATGGCTGTCATATTGAATCTATCCAGCTGAAGAAAGCAAGAAGTATATGACAATAATAAGGCATAATAATAATAATAATAATAATAATAATAATAATAATAATAATAATAATAATAAGATATAATAAGGTAATTGTGAGAAAAACAGATCATTGACCGTCTCAAAGGATGACAGCAAGGCTCTGCTGGAGTACCTGGCCGGATTTTTAGCATTGATGTATTCCTTGATGACCTCAGGATTATTTTCCGTTTCATTTTAGTAGTTACAATCATCTGATATTCTTGTTTGCTTGCTCTGTAATCAGAGGGTAAAGACCCTCACAGGCCACTTTTAGACCTGTAGCCCTGCACATTATGCAGTGCAGCATAATACATACAATTATACAGATAGTGTAGAGGTCAAGAGCTCAGTCAATGTTTAGTCAAGAGGTCAGTTAATGTTTACATCAAACATCATGGCTGGTTTGTGTATTTCAGTCACAACATTCAATCTCACACACAACATTCTCTAGAGTTTACACAGAATGGTGCGAAATATGAAATGCTTAATTGTTGATTAAATCAGCGAGGTCAGAGGAGAAGATAAAAAGGCTACAGTAATTCAAGTGACCACTCTTTACAACCGTGATGAAAAGAACATTATCCCACGCTTGAATTATTTCTGGTGGGCTACTGCAACGGGTCCTTTCTGTCAGCCAAGAAGAGAAATTTGAGGCTACAGTGGACACAGACTTATCGGTACTGGACAGATGACGTTTGGACAAACTCGTCTCTGTTAGTTACTACTGTCATGTTGACTGTCATGTGATGTTCAGTGTTTTGCCACCTGACCACACAGTGCCGTTTTTTTCTTATTAAGTGTTGGTCCTGGTTTTGTGATATGAGACCAAACACCTGGAGACTCAACAGTTCCTGTCAGGACCTTATAACCTGTCAGTTTCAGTAAAGGAGGTGTGGCCTCAGTGCCTGTCAGTCTCAGTGAAGGAGGTGTGGTCTCAGTCTCTGTGAAGGAGGTGTGGCCTCAGTGCCTGTTAGTATCAGTGAAGGAGGTGTGGTCTCAGTATCTCTTAGTGTCTGTGAAGGAGGTGTGGTCTCAGTGCCTGTCAGTCTCAGTGAAGGAGTAACTCAAGCGTGAGGAGGTGTGGCCTCAGTGTCTGTCAGTCTAAGTGAAGGAGGTGTGGTCTCAGTGCCTGTCAGTCTCAGTGAAGGAGGTGTGGCCTCAGTGTCTGTCAGTCTAAGTGAAGGAGATGTGGCCTCAGTGTCTGTCAGTCTAAGTGAAGGAGGTGTGGCCTCAGTACCTGTCAGTCTCAGTGAAGGAGGTGTGGCCTCAGTGCCTGTCAGTCTCAGTGAAGGAGGTGTGGCCTCAGTACCTGTCAGTCTCAGTGAAGGAGGTGTGGCCTCAGTGCCTGTCAGTCTCAGTGAAGGAGGTGTGGCCTCAGTACCTGTCAGTCTCAGTGAAGGAGGTGTGGCCTCAGTACCTTTTAGTCTCGGTGAAGGAGGTGTGGCCTCAGTACCTGTCAGCCTCAGTGAAGGAGGTGTGGCCTCAGTGCCTGTCAGCCTCAGTGAAGGAGGTGTGGCTCTGTCCATGGCAGGAGACAGCGTTTTCACACCGTCACAGATCTGCCATTTCATCTGTCAGCTCGTGACAACAAAGAATTAGTGTCTATAATGACCTCAGAAACTACACTGACCTAATAGTTCCTCATGGGTCATTGATTTCTGTTGTAGAAAGGACATTAATCAGCTACAGTTACATTATTTACTGTTTAGTGTCACCCAAATGAGGATGGGTTCCCTTCTGAGCCTGGTTCCTCTCAAGGTTTCTTCCTCCTATCATCCCAAGGAGTTTTTCCTTGCCACTGTCACCACAGGCTTCTCATTAGGGATAAAGTAAAATAGTTTAATAATTTAATTCAATTTAATTTAATTTAATTTAATATATTCTTATTTCTAGTTATTTAGTTATATATTTTCCCCCCTCCCCTTTCTCTGTTTCTCTTCTTTTGTAAAGCTGCTTTAAGACAATGTTCATTGTAAAAGCTTCATTGCGCTATACAAAATAAATTGAATTGAATTGAAGGAGGTGTGGCCTCAGTGCCTGTCAGTCTCAGTGAAGGAGGTGTGGCCTCAGTACCAGTCAGTCTCAGTGAAGGAGGCGTGGCCTCAGTACCTGTCAGATTCAGTGAAGAAGGTGTGGCCTCAGTACCTGTCAGTCTCAGTGAAGGAGATGTTAAGTGTTATACGAGCCATTATAACGAGCCACTTTTTAAAATGAAGTATTCCTACATCCTGGTTTTGTGATATGACACTGTTCAGTTTCTGATCGTGTGTCTGTTGCTAAGCAACTAGCTATAACATTCTAACACTGCATCGTTTCACACTGTACATGTTTAGCACCACAGTGTGGGGTTAACACTGTAAATGCAAACTTATAACCAAGCTACAAAGTGGTGCTAACCCTTCTTCTTGATTACAAGTGTGAAATGTTCCTCTACCCAGGATTAAAAGCAGGGTTTAGAACAATGACAACCTAGGGGTTAAGTGCAGTGTGAAAAGCTCTTATGTGTTATTAGATTTGAAAGGTTCTCATGCATCTAAGATGCAATCCAACAATTAGTAGATCCCTCCTTTCCCATGTCTATGGTTTAATCAATGGCCAGGTGTTCTCCAAGGAGCTGAGTCTCCATGTGTTTGGTAAAGGATGTAAGGTAATCTGCAGGGCAAGTCAAATTTGATAGGCTGCTGTGATCCGATTAAAATGGCTCCAAAATGTGTGAGAACATCCGGAGTTTGCTCTATGGTCAAACATTAAGGACTGATGAGATGGAATGGTGTACTCAGAACAGGCTGAAGAGTAGAACTTTAATCATTTTGTAAATTAGCATTTTGTAAAGTTGCTATTCCCATGTCATTTTTGGTTTTCAACAGAGTAATCCTCCATGCTTTCTTGAATTATATTTTGTCATTTCCATATCTGACATAAAGAAGTAAGAGATTCCAAAGACATAGCAAATTCAAAAAATGATTTTAGGTCAGTGCACACTGGGCGAAATACATAATTTATTGCGTAAACTAACATTCTGCTTTTTTCCTCAACTGTGTGGTGAGAACTGATAGCTCAGTGGCTAATTCTCTGTGGTTCAAATCTGTCAGAGATCCAATGTTAGGACTTGGAGTGACTCCTCGGCTCTGTGCGTGGATAAGATTCTGTTTAAGCTGTTATGGATAAAAGGGTTTGCTACTGGGAGAGAGAATTTCATGCACAACATGGAGGGGTTAGGGCTGTGGGGAATTTCATCCTGCTTACATTTCTGTGCTGAAGAATTTCCAGACCTCATCTTTTTTCATATTTTCATGGCTGCATCCAGCTAGCTCTTGGGTGGAAGACTGGGCTTAACCTTCTAACAACAGAAGTTCATCGTTTGGGCAAGGCGAAGAATGAGGCTGTTCTTTGGAACAGGTCTAGCTACACCTCTGCATCATGGGGGGTGGTGGTCAAAGGGCATTGGTAGTGATGGAGAATGATGTTAGGAGGCTGTGGGGGTTGTTTGTGTGTGTGTGTGTGTGTGTGTGTGTGCGCGGACATGTACAACTCTTGTTGCAGTTTCTCCTTACAACTGAATAGTCACTGGACGTCACTGGACATCACTGAGAACTCCATCCTATGTTCATATAGCTTCCGGATTTCAGCACCAGTTTTGATTTGACCGAACTCCACCCAGACAATACAGCAGATCAAGATGAAAGTTTCAAACTCTATATTTTCAGACTCATGCATGGATTTATTATTACTTTCACAAGGTAATGGTGGAAATCTGATTCTTATAAAACTGCAGTCATGAGGCCAGACCAGAGCTTTGAGAAATACCAAACCTTCTGTGAACACACAAATATGCAATCATACACAGCAGTAACACACCAGCTCTATTAAATTTAATTGGACATTTAGTGCACTAGGTAGATTATAGTTTCCCTATATATTGTAGCTTATATAGCAAAACCCATTGGGTATTATATCTCATGGTGTTGAAATGGGCTTAATCAAGAATATATTAACTGTCTATCAACACAGTGAGATATAATTGAAAATGGCTTTTACTATATAAGCAAAACCCTCCAGGGTAGAGGGTTCGATTCCTGCCTCTGCTCTGTATGAGTTTGCTTGCTCTCCCCGTGCTTCAGGGGTTTCCTCAGGGTTCTCTGGTTTCCTCCTTAGTCCAAAGACATGCACTGTAGACTGACTTACTGTACATCTCTAAATTGTCCACAGTATGTGAGTGGGTGTGTGTTTGTGCCCTGTGATGTGTTTTATATATTATAGGTGAAGTGAATAACACTGATTATCTCCTCAATCCAGCATCTGTGGGATGTTCTGGACAAACAAGTCCGATCCATGGAGGCCCCACCTCACAACTTACAGGACTTAAAGGATCTGCTGCTAACATCTTGGCTCCAGACACCACAGCACACCTTCAGGGATCTAGTGGAGTCCATGCCTCAACAGGTCAGGGCTGTTTTGACAGCAAAAGGGGGAGCAACACAATATTAGACAGGTGGTCATAATGTTATGGCTGATCAGTGTGTATATACTTTGTGTATATTTATTTTGCATTTATTTTCTATAAAAGTTCTATACAGTTTTTACACATACCTTATATATTTACACATTTAATTCATATTTATGTTTTTTTCACAATCATTTATACATAAAATCCTTAGGCATACATAAGTATGGATATGTTTAATATATATATATATATTTTTCTACCCAAATGTCCATTCATTTATACTTATACTTTATTTATATTTCTAGATATATTTATATCTAGATATAATAATATGTAAACATATGTGTACAAGTTTTTCAGTTGTTGTATTTTTCCTGTAACTGCACCGTAGGACTGAGAGAAACGTAAATATCAATCCTCTGTTTGTCCTGTACATAAAGCTGACTCTGACTCTGACTCTGGGATGGATGGATGGATGGATGTTGAATATTAATCCTAAATCACATGATAAATATAAAATACTGTGGTAAATATCAGGAACAAGAAAAAAATGAATGCAAATCAAAAAATAAGAAGTTGAAAGTTTATAACAAACTTCTGATGTTTCCTTCTTCCATTTCTTTGTTAAAAAGTGGCACAAATTTCATCATCTGTGTTTAATGTTATGTGACTAATATGCAAATCTATATAAATACTAAATAGTTTAATGAATAAATGTACAAACACTATTGGAAAGGAATTGTCAGCCCTGATATACACTGAGTTTCCAATTCAATTTAAAGCATAAAAAAAACAATAAATAATGAAACAGAACAAATGACAGAAGGAAAAATCAGCTCCGTGAAAGGACTGAAGAGACAAATTCAGCCTTGTTCTTCATTTAATTTGAAGAACATGATAATCAAAGAAAGACAAACTCCCACAAAAAGTCAGAGAGTGGTCAGAACATAGAAATGGAAAATGGAACTGAAACAAACGGGTATTTTATTCACAATTTGAGAAAAATTCTTTAATTTTTTTCCTTTATTCACATTACAGCAAACAAACCACTTTTATTAAAATCAGGAAATACTGATACTGAATACTGAGCTATTTTTATTTCAAGACAAAGACTGTTCATTTCCTCTGGAATTGCCTTGTCAGGAAATGACTACAAACAGACTCAAGCTCTTATTTAAAAAAAAATTATCTTATAAGAAATGCTTCATTAAGAATGAGGTGAATCTGAATCTACACCCATCAGCTATAACATTATGACCAGTGCCAGGTGAAGTGAATAAGACTGAGTATCTCCTCATCATGGCACCTGTTAGTGGGTGGGATATATTAGGCAGCAAGTCAACATTTTGTCCTCAAAGTTGATGTTAGAAGCAGGAAAAATGGACAAGTGTAAGGATTTGAGCTTTGAGTTGGCTAGACCACTGGTTCAGAGCATCTCCAAAACTGCAGCTCTTGTGGGGTGTTCCCGGTCTGCAGTGGTCAGTATCTATCAAAAGTGGTCCAAGGAAGGAACAGTGGTGAACTGGAGACAGGGTCATGGGCGGTCAAGGCTCATTGATGCACGTGGGGAGTGAAGGCCGGCCCGTGTGATCCGATCCAACAGACGAGCTACTGTTGATCAAACTGCTGAAGAAGTTAATGCTGGTTCTGATAGAAAGGGGTCAGAATACACAGTGCAGGACGGGTCAGGGCTGTGTTGGCAGCACCCACACAATATTAGGCAGGTGGTCATAATCCACTTTCACTATTCACCCTCATGCTGTTGTCATCTAATAATGTGTTTCTTCACGTCTTATTTAACAGGCAAATCTCGACACATTATCCATGACGAGGTGAAACCTTAGAAAGCTCTGTTTAACCTTTTCTCACACATTTTGGTGTTTGTGCCTCGCTGCTTTGACACGAAGGAGTCAATTGCAACAAATGCAGTAAACGCCGCCTTGTTTTCTTGACCCTTCAATCATTGCTTAGCAACCACTGCTTCTACCATTACCCCCATGGAGCATAGAGCGCTTTTGCGGAGTCACGAGAAGTAGATATTATCTAAAAATGTGCCTTAGGGATTTGTAAAAGTGACACTCTATACTCTGACAGAGCAGAGTGTGATGCTTAGTATATGTGATTTTTTTTATTGTAGTGAATCCTGCTGGTTCTATAGCTGTCTGTGAAATGTGAGGAAAAGTCATTCCAGGAACACAAACCTGATAAGAAAATCCAAACATTATTAAATTATTAAAATTCCCAAAAGAAAACAAAACAAGGATCAATTTTCATTTCCTAAAGCACAGAGAAAATGCCCAGCTCCACGAGGTTGCTGCATACACACACACACACACACACACACACACACGCACACACACACGCACACACACACACACCCCAAGGGCAGAAATGTGTTGTTTTCAGAAAGCCACACTCTCTAACAGCACTATCCAGAGGAGGAAGATTCTCAGCGAGGAAACAGTCGGCATGGCTGAACCATCCACCACAGAGAACCGTTAATATTTTATAAATAAGTTATAGCATCAACTGAGAGCGCCGCAGATCCCACAGTGAAGACGACTTCACAATATTACACGTTTAAGAACCTCATAAAACACAAGGCCAGAAGTAAAAGTACAACACTAATGAAAGCAAGGACGATTATAAAAACTAGGCTGAACAATTTATGTGTGTGTGTGTGTGTGTGAGAGAGAGAGAGAGAGAGAGAGAGAGAGAGAGAGAGAGAACGGAGGCTGAAAAAAGGAGAGAGAAAAAAGAGAAGGGGACGAACGCAGAAACACAAAGAAATAGTACAGGGAAGGAGAAAACAGAAAGAAGCATGAAAGTAAAAGAAAGAGGAACAGACAAAGAAGATAAAAGGAAAGAAATGTGAAATAAATATTGAAAGGTGGGCAGAGATGAAGAGACAGATAAAAACACACAGAGATAAAGGAGGACGTCTGGCGGAGTACAAGATGCTGAGAAAAGGGGGACAGAGAGGAGGACATGATAGACAGAGTTTGACAAATTGAGAAATGGCAAAGAAAGGGCAACAGAAAAATAGAGACAGATGAGTACAGATCGTTACACAAAGACAGACAGACAGAGAGAGAGAGAGAGAGAGAGAGAGAGAGACAGGTAGAGTGATAGATGAGAACAAAGCAATGTAGTAAGAAGAAGAATTGCACAGAGAGATGGAGAGATAGAGGAACAGAAATGAGACACAGACTGGTACAGATAGAAAGGGGGACAAAGACAGAGAAAGACAGAGAGAGAGAGAAAGAGCATTATCTCAGTTGAGATGTAAATTGCTTGTCAATAAAGTTGAAAACCTAAAACGATAAGGGGCAGAGAGAGAAAGAGAAAGAGAGAGAGAGAGAGAGAGATGGTTGGTTGCTTGGCCTGGATCTGTGTGTGCTTGCCTTTCCCCAGGTGAATACAGAGCAACACACTGCAGCTTTAAAATAGGACAAAAAAGAGAGACTTCAAAACTCTAACACACAGCAACACTGAGGCAGAGCAGCTGAAACGCATCATCATCATCATCATCATCATCTTCATCGTCCTGCAGCTTCCTCACACTGCGGGCTGGAAAAACTTACACACACTTCACACTCTAGCCTAACCTACTGGGCTTCATCATGAGTGACGCTGAACAGGAAATAAAGAATAAGACAGGAAGGAGCATGTTCATATAGAAAAATACCGCTCAGGCCAGCGACCGTCCTGAAGTGTGTATTTGACTGACCATTATCAATGTGTAGATGGTCACTTCTCTATGCATACCAAGGTTATGTTCAGTGTTCCACAAGGTTCTGTCTCAGGCCCACTACTTTTCTCCCTATATATGCTACCCCTTATTGGGAAACATGGTATTAGCTTCCACTGTTATGCCGATGACACACAGCTATAAGTTTCAGCTATGACCATTATCAGTGGATGGTCACTAACTTCCTCCTGCATAACTCTGACAGACAGAGGTGCTTGTACTAGAACCACGTGCAACTAGAAGTAAGTACTTTCTGATTACAGAGGAACTCTGGATGGTCTTTCTGTTTCATCTTGTCCAGCAGTAAAAGATCTTGGTGTGATTATTGACTCTGGAATGTTTCATTCAGGTGTGGTCTTAGTGATTATGTAAAAAACATCATCTTTCAGGAAGACATGGAGTTGTTTCTCATCTGCATATCCACAGATCTCTGACAGCACAGGTGTGGAAATATTTGTGGTTCACTTTTAGGACTTACACGGAAAAGCACATCAAACTATTTGCTCTTCAACCCTGATTTATTTTGAATCGGTTTGAAACACGGCTACTTTAACACTAGAACTCGCTTTAGTTCTTTTCATCTTCAGCCATCTTTTCCCTCATTACAGATTCATCTTTTACGATACATGATCAATTTATTCCTTTTACTAATCTGTTGTAATTGTTCATTAGGCATCTAAAATGAATATCAAACAGATTCACAAAACAAAAAGTCTTTACAAAGCTGTAAAAGCTTCATACATGAAATAACTGCTCGGAGCTCATAGTCTGAGAGGAAAAGCCTTGTGTGTGTGTGTGTTTGTGTGTGTTTGTGTGTGTTTGTGTCTGTCTGTGTGTGTGTGTGTGTGTGTGTGTCACTGACTGTGCAGAAGGTTCATCAACTCTACAGCACAGGAAAAGTCCCTTCTTCTCCCTGAGGGACGAGCGCTGGCCCCGAGTGCCTGTCCTGTTGTGGTAATTATTAGAGATCCGTGTATTGCTGGAGGGAATCATCACATCGACCTGGAACTGCAGTGAGCCAAAAAAAAACTGGCAGCAAAATGGTCGAGATTTGTTTCCCGAAAACAAGCAATGATAATGTTAATTATCATAACGTCGCAAAAAGCTTTTATTTTTTCCCCCTCTTATTGCTTTTTTAAAAAAATAAGAACACTAATAGCAATCATCGAGCCACTTCAGAGAACACTTTCCTGTGCATAGAGTTCAAAGAAAGGGTTGAGTAGAAGGAGCTGGGACTGCTAAAAGCAATATGAAGCACAGAAAGTAAAAAACAAAACAAAACAGAAAAACAGTCATTAATTAAAGACATTGGAAAAAAAGTGTAGAAGTCCTATTTGTTTATTTATTTATTTAGCCCTTCGCCTTATTCACTTACAGACACAGCAGTTGTTCTGCAGCAGATTCGATTAATAATGACGTTGCTGTCGTTTTCATTGTGATTGTGATGAGGGACGGTCAGCATTTTCGTGCTTCGCTCACCACAGACGCACTGCACGGATAATAAACATTTTTACTGCAAAGATGAAGAGGTTCCATTCCGTATTAATAGATCATTCTCCAAGTTCGTCTCTTCTGTGTGTATCTCAATCTCAAGAGAAAGTATGAAGGGAATTAAAATGAAAAGGTCTTCAAAAAAAGAAGAAAGAAAAAACAAATAATGCCAGATATTGAGAGCTAACTAGCAGGTCTCCTGGTGGTCCAGTGGAAGTTTCCTGTGTTCTCATTGCCACGGCCTGAGTCCGATTCCCGGACAGGGTGCTAACCCTGCCACTGAAGCCCAGATAAATATGGGAGGGTTGTGAGAGGAAGGGCATCCGGCATAAAACCTGTGCCAAATCATGTGGACAAAATTGATCCTCTATAAACAGCAGATCCTGCCATTTGCGCGGGACAAAAAAAAAAAAAAAAAGAGCAGTTTTGTTGCATCACGTACAGGATAAGGATTCATCTCACTAGATTAAGAGATTAATCTGAGTAGATTAAACTATTTTAAAGATTAATCTGCTCTCTCAATATGGAAACTAAACATCACTGGCACAAAGTGGATAAAATGTCAAGCTTTACAAAAAAGGAAAAGAGGGATATGTTGCTTTCTCACAACTTTATCAGCTTCTAAACTTATTTTAGGAGAAATTCTAATCTTTTTTCAGCACAAGAACATGGTATGTGGTAGCTTAGTGGTTAAGATCGGAAGGTTATGAGTTGGAATCCCAGGTCTACCAAACTGCCACTGTTGGGCCCCTGAGCAAGGCCCTCAATTGCTCAATTGTGTAAAATGAGATAGAAATGTAAGATAAGGGTGTTTGCTAAATGACGAAAATGTAAACAAGAAGTGTTTTAGCAGTCACCACATACATTTATTTCATTTGGTAGACACCCATATCTACAGTGATGCACATTTACATCATTTAAACATCTGAGCAGTGGCAGCTCTGGGATTTGATCTCACAACCTCCCAAACAATAGATTAATGAAGTAACCACTGAGGTACAGCTGCCCCCTGGTGTGCTGGTAGATATCACTTGGAGCATGAGTGTGAACATCATACAAAGACACCACTGCAATAAAATATAGCTAGAAATATAGAAATTTAACACACAGCACACCTTAGAAAGAAGATCTCACTAGTTGCTTCATTTGAGGCAAATAATGATTTTTTTTTTACTGGATATTACACGCCTACACTGCCGAAGCTGAGCTGCCACTTTATCTTAAAAGGCAACTCATTAAACAAACCTCTTTTCAACAAAGGAAGTGGGGTTGATTAAGAGGAAGGGCAAGGTTTGTTAGCACTTTCACTGTAACTGCAGTTCGACTCGCAGGCTACATTAATACACACCGTTCAGCCCTAATATTGCGTCAGTCCCCCTTTTGCTGCCAAACAGCCTCCATCGAGGCATGAACTCCACTAGATCCCTCAAGATGTTAGCAGCAGATCCTTTAAGTCCTGTAAGTTGTGAGGTGGGGTCTCCATGGATCAGACTTGTTTGTCCAGAACATCCCACAGATGCCGGATTGGACTGAGATCTGAGGAATTTGGAGGCGGAGTCAACACCTCAAACTGGTTGTTGTGGTCATCAAACCATTCCTGAACCATTTCTGCTTTGTGGCACGGTGCATTATCCTGCTGAAAGAGACCACAGCCATCAGGGAATACCGTTTCCATGAAAGGGTGTAGATGGTCTGCAACAATGCTTAGGTAGGTGGTACGTGTCAAAGAACCCAAGGTTTCCCATACAGGCTATGGTCTAATCCAGTGGCCTAGCCATCACAATTTGGCCCTTCATCAAACTCACTCAAATCCTTACACTTGTCCATTTTTCCTGCTTCTAACATCAACTTTGAGGACAAAATGTTGACTTGCTGCCTAATATATCCCACCCACTAACAGGGGCCATGATGAGGAGATACTCAGTCTTATTCACTTCACACTGATCGGTGTATTACATACATAACATGACATTTAATTTTTCAGTGACGCCAGCTATGTAGCCAGCTATGTTATCTGTACGTGACAGCTGAAAAACACATTACTATATGTATGTAAATGTATGTTTAGCATGCTAGCTGGTTAGCAAGCTAAATATTTGAAAGGACACATCCTATTTAAATGGACAGGAGTTAGTTAACCTCCATTGTCCTAGCTGTCAAGTGTCAATAGAACTATCCACTCTCGGTTTTCACGCTCGTCTCTTCGAGCAGTCAGTGGCATCACGGTCCCGGGGGGAAGCTGATGAGGACACGTTGAAAGCAAATATGAAACATAATGAAACTCCACATTCAGGGAGAAATGAAAGCATGCTGATTCTTCCTGCTGATTCTCACGGTTGTATTTGAATTTTTTTTCCCACAACAGCTCATTAGTTTATGTTACTCTTATCCATTTTTGTAAATTATTTACATACTGAAACATAGACCTACTGTGAATGAATTATTTTTTCTGATTTAATGTAATTTAGTTAAATTAATTAATTAATAAATATTTTATTTTAGATTTTATTTACTTTATGTATTTAAACATTTATTACTTATTATTATTTTCTAAATATATATATGGATTTTTCTTTTTTTCATTTTCATGTTTCTATTATTAGAGTATTATTTTATATTTTTTATATTTACATTATATATATATATATAGCTGCATTACTATATATATTACTATAGATAGATAGATAGATAGATAGATAGATAGATAGATAGATAGATAGATAGATGTGACTTTCCCTTATCTAGTTTTAGTGTTTTATTTTCTTCTTTTTCTCATCCTGGGACACCAAACTTTGTGCACATCCTGTGATTATTCTCTTCTATCTGACTTGGCATACACTGCAGGATCTAATGCAAAAAGACACACGAAGAGGATTATAAACATCATACACCATTCATCATTTCTGTTATTTTATTTATTTATTTATTTTTATCATGCATAATCTTGCAAAATGTCTGTGCTTTTTGAGGTTCCGTCTGCTCCGTTTTTGTTTTCATACAGACAAATTGAAAATTGGCACTACATATCCAGGTGGCTAGAAACCCAATTAAAATGTCTTTGAACTCCAGAGGCTTAGCATTGCAGCACAATGCAATGTGACTCTGATTACGCTCTGAGATGTCACCGGTGGCATTTGTCTTCTTCGTTGCTATGGAGTCACAGCTCAGAAAGCCCAGGAGACCCACATCCCAAGCAGGAGGAAGGAGAAAGAAACACAGTCTGCATAATACGGTATGTCTGTATAATGCTGACCTAAAAACTAGTCTCTTAAAAAGACCAAGCATCAATTTTCCAATGTTTTGTGCAGCCCTCTGGGATACCAAGAGAGTCAAATGCACTCAGAATACTTCACACAGGAGGTTATTCATCAAATAGTTCTCAGGTACTGTACAGAAAGCTAAATAAAACATTTAGCTGTATACACTCTGCTCACGATCTCAGTCTGATGCATTTCTCAAACTATTCTGGACCAAGTTTAAACGAAGAATAATTATGAATGAAAAGAGTTCTTTTTTTTATTTCTAGATTGTAAACAATTTTAAAGATTTTTTTTTCATCTACGTAAAACAAATCCAAAATTGCTACAAACAACTGAGGTCTAAACCAAATGTAGTACAGGTTCTGCATATCTAATAGCAAATAAATAAAATGTATAAATAATCCCAAAATTTAGATTTGATTTTTTTAAAGTGTTGAACAATAGACTGAACCGTCATGCAGAAATAAAGCTCCAAAATCGGCTAAACGGCCGTTTTCCACAGCCTCTGGTGCTGTTTGAAAGCTACTGAAGAGCTCTTGTTAAACATCATAATGCCGTGTTACAGTATGATTAAAATAAAAGAATTCGCAGATCTCACATGCTCTCCATAACAGAACATGATCATGCGCTCGCTATACTGTGTGTTCACTCTATGGGACTTTTCTGTGCTTTCTGTGAAATTGCATTACGCGTGATTTCTTTTTGTTTCGTTTCAAACGAACAGAAACCCTCGTATCCATCGCTATCTAAGCTGTGCTACATAACAGATCCAGGAGCAGAGCTGAGGGTGCTGAAATGACAGCAAACTCAAACATCTCTCAAGGTGCAAAGAATATACAGCAGCCCTTGGTTTCTATGCAGTCATTTATCATCTGATGCCTATATGAATGTCAAAATCAGATGAAAAGCATTTATCATTTATCAGCTGGAATGTCTGCAGAATTGAGTATCGATCACCTGGATTGGCTTTACTATGAACAGGTTTATGATGTGAGCTGTACTAGCAGGCCAGGTGACTTGAGGTGAGGATGAAGATAAACATGTCAGGAGGTTTTAAATTGTAAGATTCACCTTCTGCAAATGACGCAGCGAGTTATAACAGATTGAAGTGAACACCTAGCAAGAAACCTCTGAAGGACCAGGTGGGAAGAAGCCTAAATTAAAGCACAGGAATGAAGTATTTCACAGCTGATCGATTAGAGGCAGTTTGAACAGAGCTGATGAGTTTGCTCAGCTCCTTATTTACATATCACATGCATTAAACATGCCATAGCATTTACATTTATATTAACTTTGATCATGCTTATCAGTTACGCTACAAATAAAAGCACCCTATAGACGTCACAATTACGTCGCTAGCCGGAAGCAAAACAGGGAAAACTGGAGGTGGCCAGTACAAACCAGTACAGAGTCGGCTACACAAGGAACACAAATATCATCTTGTTGTGTTGTTGTGTGACAGAATCGACAAGAGAACTCCAATTTGAAGCTTTATCACATACCTGCTGCCACTGCAGGACAAAAAACCCACGACAGCTGTGGTCAAACTCAATAAAACGAGCGGACGACAGAAACGATTATCAAAAATGCTGGTGTTTGCAGCGCACACTTCAAACCAGAAGCGCTGGGTTTTTCTATCAGATAGGTGTAGATGTCAGGGCACTCAACCGGAGGTCATCCCATCACATCGTCCATCCATCGAGTGAGTGTGTATGGGATGGCCAATCTGGTTCCATCCATTAAAGTTACTTTTTTTCAAATAACATTCATGGTCCTGGACAGTGAGTGACCTAACATAGTCAGATAAATTGGGATTTTGACCAGTCATTGATTAAAAACAAACTAACAAAACTTGATAGCTACTGCTTGTAAAACTGTCAGGGAAAAGTTCCTGCCTCCACCTAAGCCCCGCCCACAAAAAACGTCATGTTTACTAACAGAAAAAGGGTCTATAGATATCTGCCAGGAGCTACTGGGACAGTTCCCTGCCAGACCACCAGAGGGAGCGCTGGCAGGTGATTCATCAGAGTCTGCTTTTTGTTTGTATATTCCCCAGGTGTGTTGTGCCACGCCCTTCCTATTGTTCCGCTGTCCCACCGTGTCACCTGTTCCCCATTTACCCTAATGTGTTGCCCTATATATATCTTTTGTATCCGTCTTTGTCAGTCATTGCTGTTGTTTGTTTGTCGTTCGGTCAGTTGTTCACCATTATGTTTCCAGGTTCATGTTTAAGTTGTGAAAATAAAGCAGCGCTTTTAAATAATCCTGCTTGTGGGTCTGATTGTGACTACCACAGAGATCCGGGTTCGATCCCCGCTTCAGGCGTCGTCTCCGCAACGTTACAATTAGCCTTTTTGTTTATGTTCTATAATTTGAAATTTTCCAAGCAATAGAGGTAACAGTAACCATACCACAGCATGATTCAGGTCTTAACTTCTTTTTTTTTTTAAAGTAATGCCATCTGTAAATAAGATCCCCAAGTTTCTATTAATGTAGTAATTCTAAAGGTTTTTTTTTTTCTGTATTGTTTCTATAGTAACAGCTCAGAAGGACACGCTGCCTAAGTCTATTAATAAACACAAGCAAGTAAAGAAGATGTTGTTATTTGACAAAGAAAACTTTTACTGAATATAGAGACATTTTGCATATGGAGAGGTTTGAATTGTTTAAGGAAGGAGTCTCCAGTGTCAGCACTAGAGTTACGGAACCTGAGACTACTGCTAGGAGATGGTGTGAATTCGGTTGATTCCTGTGAAGTCTGAAGGCAACTCGTACTCAGTAAAGAAACCTGTGCTTGTGCTTTAACCGATGATGATGATGATGATGATGATGATGATGATATCATTCATTTCCACATGGCAGACAGGGAAACGCGGGACACAGGAGAGGTCAGATGCCTTACTGAGCATAATAGCACCAAAATAATACAAAAACAAAAGATCCAGTGAGTCATGTTGTGTTCTCTGTTTGGGTTTGTGATGATGTAAGAACGTGTGGTTTGCCTTGCAGACAGAAACAGCTGTCTGAGTAGCTTTATAAAGAAAATGAAGGAACTCGTTCTGACCAATCAGAATCGGAACTTTAAGAACACTGCGGTATAAATTATAATAAATAAACACTAATAATATCCAGGTGTTTTAATAACAGGGTATGAGGGCTAGATTTTAGGTTTAAGAACCATCTGATTAAATAAAGTAAATTTAAAAAAAATTATTTTAATTTTAAATAAATAACACACAATATATTACATATATACAGTACCGTTATTTACAGCTTTGAGGAATGAGGGCGATATCATCAGAAATCAGCACCGCAATAATCCCGGTAAATAAAAATAAAATCAGTAACTGAGACCTACAGTGTTAAATACACTTGTAGTGTTAATTACAGTCATGAACCGGTTTAATAATAAACAGTATATAGCTGGGTTGATCATTTAAAAAAAT